>NW_025064921.1:332719-338654 GCF_019112545.1 Guyanagaster necrorhizus
TTCTTCGCCAGATAGTCTGCTCGTTCGTTTCCTACGATGTCTTTGTGGCCTGGGCACCACGAGATTTCGACTGTATGCATAGGATCGCTGTCGAGGAATTGGCATATGCGTCGGTGGAATAGTATTGAGAATGCTTGTCCAGTTCTGGGTAAAGGGTCAAATATGGCATTGATGGCTGATGAGTTGTCTGCGAAGAAGTATAGGTGCTTTACTTCTCCATCTTCCTTCGCATGGTTCGTCGCTCTTGTTGCTCCAATGGCGAGGGCTGCCATTTCTCCATCGTAGACTTCAGCTTTTCTCCCCAGGCCCATACTAAACCCGAATGCCTGTGTCCCATCTCTGAGCCCTATTACACCTGCCCCTACTCGCCTCTGGCCCCGTATGTCCCGCTGCGAGCCATCTGTGTATATTAGTAGGTGGTCCCGGGATTGTATCTTTTTGATGTCCCTGTTGTGTCGGCATGCTGCCTCATCCTTCGATAGGCCATTCATTCCGTTTATGCTCAGTCTTTCCCCATAGTCGTGTTTGGTGCGTCTCCATGGGGCTGCTAGCTCTGAGAACGGGTGCAGACGTTCATCATTAGGGTCCGTTTTTGTGGCGTCATTCTTCCGTGACCACATAAGTGACTCCTAGTCGTAGAGTCACGCATGTATGGATACAGAGTCTTCCTCTGAAGACCTGTAGGGGACTACTTACAGCTATCTTTTCCACTTCCAAAAGAAATGCCGAAATGAACTGTGGTCGACAAGGATAACTTAAATTCTGTCCCTCACGCAGGAATAAAAGATGATGCGTCATTTGCCGGGCAAGAAATGCTATTTCCCCGGCTCAAAGTTTCAAGTGATGCTGATTTGAAAGGGCTGCTGATGCTGGTTATAAAGCTATGGACTTGACTTTTCCAATTTCTGAGGGCTAGGACCTCGCACGGCATTAGTCAGTTTTTCACCGGTATTCAGATACGGTCGCCTAGAAATTTATGGCTATTTAATTGTGTTTCTTCACAGAGACCTCAGGGTATCTACTAAGTATCTGCTCGACAGGCGGTCACGGCTTTCACGTGATTTTGGGGTTTACCGGATGTCACAAACAAACAACCCTTTTTGGACGCGTGCTATTTCTTTCTCTTGCCACCACCGTGCTTCGTATCATTCCAAACAATCCAGAATTACGCGACAAAGACACAAAAGAAGACTTTATCGTTGCCTTCTTCCTTGATACTTCTTCCTGTGCGCGTGCAACACCCGAAATATGGCAGAATGGGCCGCAGACTCGAACAGTGCTCTCAAGCTGTCACTGGGTAAGCACAACGGCACTGGGCAGGAATTCATGGACTGAACGCTCCCGCATAGTACGAGCTGCTTTGGACAAAGAAGTTTTGGGCGATGATGAGTCCTATGAAGACTTTCATCCAACGTTCACCTATCCGGTACGTGCAGCATCGTTTTGGCTGGTCGTTGCTTGGGTGGCTGAATATCGTCGCCAATAGATATTCGGAGACGACGAGAAAATATACGGTTACAAGGACCTCACTATTGACGTGCGTTTCTCGAAGCTTGAGACAAATGGTCACGGTGACTTTTCTTTCAGATGCGGTTCGCATCAGGATCTTTGGTTCAATTTTTATCAATCGAATATGCTGAAAAGCTGGGGGCCTCGTCCACAGTGGATGATGTTGAGGGTACATTAAAGGACTTTATACCTCTAGGTACGTTTTTGGTCTGGCTACTAAATCTCCCGCTTATTCTTCGTAGAGTATTACACGGACTTGGCTGAGTTTGTTGCCAAGGTGGAAGAAGACGCATCATCTTTCAAGCCTCTTGGAGAAATGATTCATTCGTATTCACGACCACTCCCAGCACAAAAAGGAAAGGGAAAAGCTATTGAGAGTACGGACACGGTTGATTTTGAGGTTTATCATGTGAGTTGTTGCGCTACGCTGTCCAGTCCGCATAGCTAAAGGCTATGGTTTCAGACTACATTTCACACTCCTGGGTTTAGAGAATATCATCGACGAATGCAACTTTTTATTCTACTATATATCGAAGCTGGGTCTTATATCAACGAAGATGAAGATCAATGGGAATTTGTCGTTTTGTGCGTCGTGCTCAGTTGTCGGCGCTGATCATGCTTATGACTTGCTTTCTAGATACGAGAAACGCAGACGGCGGGATGGAAGTTTCACGTATCATTTCGTGGGCTACTCGTCCCTGTACAACTTCTACCATTTCCCAGAAAAATTCAGGTTACGACTGAGGTACGTCGACAGGCATGAGTTCATTAACATTCATTTATGAAATTTCATAGTCAATTCGTTATTCTCTCCTCATATCAGCGACAAAGCCCACGGATGTAAGGGTCAAGGGTCATTTCGGCAAAGGCGATTTTTTGGCTCACTGAATGCTTTACAGCTGCGCTATATTCAGCCATCTATCAATACATCCTATCTCAAGGTCATATAGCAGAACTGACAGTGGAAGATCCTGCTGAAGCGTTTGAAGACCTTCGCGACAAAAACGACTTACAGATGCTCTTTGCCCACACCAAGTTTATGCAAGAAGGATTCGGTGGCGATGGCCTATCGCACGGTGGGGGGCGAGTTGGCGGGGTAGGTAAAAGTGGTCGAAGTGGTCGTGGCGGACATTCCGAGAAGGGGAAACTCGGACCTCCGGTTGACAAGCATTGGGCAGAGAAGTGGAGACGGGAACTCAAGATTGCCGGTGTAGGTGTTCCTCTATCAGCTGTGGTCGAACCTGACAAAGAACCCAACAGCGCCAATTCCATCGTCTGATTGAGATGCTCATCCTGTCGCGGTTAGACCCAGCTGACCTTCGAGCATATCGGCTTCAAGTCAAAGAACGCCTCTACAGATTTAACTTTGTGAGTATCCTTCCCGTCTGTATGACAGACACTAATATGACCTGTCAACAGGAAACTCTTGCGCAGCTGGAGAAGGACGAGCGGTTGGAGAAGCTGGAGGAAACGTTCCAGAGTGTTCGGGAGGACTATTCGCGGATTTTAGCTTTGGTTAGATGACTTGACGCCATGTACTAACTTCAGTGTGGAAGGTACTTATGCTTACATCGCTTACGGTGTTGTCAAAAAAAGTTCGGGCCGAAGTGTGAGAAGAACGGTATCCAGTGACTACATCTAGCTTTGTGCTCTGTCCTATCTGTTCAACGTCAAAGCTTCGTCCCTGCGATATTTCGGTTCGGCAGTGCATCCTTTTCTCCGACGGGCCGTGGAGGTAAGCGCTATGACCGGTGGGTGTTGTTGTATAAAAGCTGACATTCCTGGGTTACAGCATCCCTCAATGGCATCACCAGAATCACCCTTCAAAATATCCATCCCGGACGAGAAACTCAAGCTCCTACAGCAGAAACTTGCGTTGGTTACATTTCCGGATGAACTTGAAGACTCCGGAACGAAATATGGCGCGCCGTTGAAGGATATTCAACGTCTGGTGGTTCGGTGGAAAGGCGGCTTCGACTGGCGAGCTCAAGAGGCCGCTCTCAACGCGGAGCTCCCGCAGTTCACCCGCGACATTGAGGTCGAGGGTTTTGGGGTGCTGAACATTCACTATGTGCATAAGAAGAGCGAGGTCGAGGGTGCTGTGCCGTTGCTCTTCGTTCATGGCTGTACCTGGCTTGCTGCTACTTGATTGGCTCATGTGTTAACTTTTACCTTGCAGGGCCGGGAAGCTTCATCGAAGTCCGCAAGATTCTCCCACTTCTGACGGCGTCGTCGCCGGACCATCCGAGTTTCCATGTCGTCGCGCTCAGCTTGCCGGGGTACGGGTTTTCAGAGGCCAGCAAAAAGCAAGGATTTCGACTTGCACAGTATGCTGAGGTGCTGCTCTCCACCGACGGTGACCGTTATTACATTTCAATATCGCTGACCCGAAGGAACATCGCAGGTTGCCAACAAGCTCATGCTGGCTCTGGGCTACAATGAATATGGTACGTGTCCGTGACTACCCTTTCGGATGTGTCTTCTAATTTTACGCTTCCAGTCGCTCAAGGTGGAGACTGGGGAAGCATGGTGAGTGCTGTCTTCAATTGAAGCATCTATTGTTACCATGACAACCGCAATCGCAAAGATCACGCGAAAAATCGCTCAAGTCTACGGGGGAAAGCATAGCAAAGCTTGGCATAGCAACATGGCTCTGCAAGTATCCCTCTTCGCTTCATCATTCGACGATCCTGATCGTCTACAGCGGTCGCCCTCCAACTCTGCACGAGCCCATACTGTACCTACGGCACCTCTTGACGCCGTACACAGCTGCTGAGAAAGCCGGGTTCGCTCGCGCCCAGTGGTTCCGCGCCAAAGGCACCGGCTACTCGGCGGAACATTCTACGCAGCCCCAAACACTGGGATATTCGCTCGCCGATTCTCCCGTAGGTCTCCTCGCGTGGATTTTCGAAAAGCTCGTCAACTGGACAGATGAGTACCCTTGGGATGATGACGAAGGTGAGGTGGGGGTGGTGGCCCGGGAAACTTATTCACTCTCCCAATTGTCGCTTATCTGGATATGTGTTTTTTTTTTCCAGTCCTAACATGGATCTCCATCTATTTGTTCTCGCGATCAGGTCCTACAGCGTCCATACGCATATACTACGAGGTTTTCGGGTCGTCTGAGCTCCCTTTGCAGTCTGTATTGGGAGAAAAACCGGCTATTCCACATGGCATATCGTACTTTCCGAAGGAACTTATCTCTCTCCCTCGTCTGTAAGTACTTTTCATACAGTGTCCCGGAGCAGAAGCCTGTACCGAGCCGTCGTCACACAGCTGGAGTCATACCACCAGTAACGTCGTTTTTGAATCTGAACATGCTGGCGGCGGACACTTTGCGGCGCATGAAAAGCCTCAGGCGTTGGTGGATGATTTGAGGAAAATGTTTGGGAAGGGAGGACCTGCTTTTGGGGTCGTACCTGGGAAGACTGGTTATAGGTGAGAGGTGCGGGGGGGAACCATGTTTGATGCCCGGCTGATGAGCTTCCTAAGCCGTGGCAAGCAGGCTTACAGGACGAAGCTGTAGTTTTGTATGTGTGTTAAGATATTCAAGGAATGTATCAGTACGTTTTTTTCACAATTATGGTTGTCGGTGCCCAGGAGCTTGCATTCTCTGTCAAGTTCTTTCCAAGTTGTGAATCGTTAAGGATTTTATCTCAAACTGCCTTTGACATGGACATTTGGTATGGAAGAAAGGGATATAGGTGCTAATTTCGTTGTTTCATTGCTGTTAGAGCGTTCGCCTCGTCGCAGTAGGGCCATCCCACCGGAGCACGAGGCTGTGGGGCAAGTCCATGGAGTTGGTGCAGGAATCACTGATGGTTGCGTTCCAACATGACCATCGTAAAAACAGGAAGACCTTGAACTCCCCTAGTAGGTGAAATGCCGCGGATGAAGAAGCCACAGAGAAACCAAAGAGAAACCCGACACGAGGACATCAGGAAACTCTAAAAGTGTAAGGATAATAAAATGCGAACGCACCCGCTGTAGAATCCTCCTACAGGTTTATTTTCAGGAATGCTATCAACGTCCATTCTGTTTTGTCAGGATCTCAACCAGAGACGCTATCTCGAGACCTAGAGAAATGTGTAAAGACCGGCGGAATAGAAGAATTGAACGAATGATGCACCGAGAAGTCGCTCGACGTTCTTTTGCGACCAAAAGCAATACGTGAAGAGAGCTTTAAGAAGACGGAGATGGTGATTGCACGACGACGTACCGAGTTTTTTTTCCCACCAGTTAGCGGGAATATCATTGTCACCCAGCCAAATAATTTGCGCTTTGTATTATCGCCAACGTGGAAAGGACCGATAGAGAAGGGGCAAAAGAGCCATATCTAAGTAGAGAAGCTAGAATGTTCTCGCCGGTCAACAACAAAGCGACGCCAGTATGTAGCACAAAGCACACCATTCCTTATCTTCAGCAC
>NW_025064922.1:0-35622 GCF_019112545.1 Guyanagaster necrorhizus
CGATTTGGAGAGTTTTGAGAGAGTGTTTCGACATATTGTATTGAGCTGCAGTACCCTTTGCCTTGAGGCCCGGCAACACCAGTTGCCACCTCTTGTTTTGATAAAACAAAAAGCTTTGAGACTTAGAGAGACCTCGGACTGTTGTAAGCGCGCTATTACTGTTCACGCACTGTGATCTCATTGAAGAAAACAATTACATTTGTTGAATACTACTTTATCGCATTATAATCCCCCCACGAACTAAGAGTTTTGTGTGTGTGTTGGTGTGAGTGTGGTCAGTGGATAACGCTCTGCTGTATCCGTTTTCACCTTGTGCGCACTCAGGTACTCTTCACCGTGGTCCTTAAGTACTATACAGGTTGTGCTAATAATATGACTACTAATTGTATCATTCTGTGTCTATGGTGCCTGTTGTCCTTGGGCATCGTTATTGTACATAAAAGGATGCTTGTGTATCGTCAGGCATTGTTGTTGGGGTTGACTTGATGAGCAGGTTAGTTGTGCTGACTAAGCCTTCTCATGGTCTCCTGCTTTCTGACTAAGCATAATAGGGGTAAAAAGAAAGAGAAAAGAGAAAAATCATAACATTACCCCCTCTTTAAGACCATCATCCTGATGGCTTAATTTAGGGATAATTCATAATCGTGTATTGTGTTGTCTGCCATCATGTGTTTCTCATTGACCCATTGGTTGGATTCTGGTCCATATCCTTTCCAGCTGACAAGGTAGTCCACAGTTGTCATCATTCCGCCCCCACAGACTTTGATCTTTCTGAGTTTATGGTTCAGAACTTGGTTGATTTCATAATGTTCCTCATCATTGATTAAGTTGGGTGAGGGGGGAGGTGGTCATTCCTGATTTGGGAAGGCTGGTGTGATGTATGAGGACAATAGGTTTTTGTTAAAAACGTTGTGGACTTTCCAGGAGATTGGGAGGTGTAGTTTGTATGCGCTGTCCCCAATTTTTGAAATGATGGGGAATGGTCCCATGCGTTTGTCGGACAGTTTTCATTTTGGACGAGAGAGGTGTAGATTCGTTGTATCGAGCCAGACTTTATCATTAACTAAGTATATATGTGCTGATCGACGATATTTGTTGTATTGTTTCTTCATCGTTGAAGGGTTCCTGAGTGCACGCAAGGTGAAAACGGATACAGCAGAGCATTATCCACTGACCACACTCACACCAACACACACACAAAACTCTTAGTTCATGGGGGAATTATAATGCGATAAAGTAGTATTCAACAAATGTAATTGTTTTCTTCAATGAGATTACAGCACGTGAACAGTAATAGTGCGCTTACAACAGTCCGAGGTCTCTCTAAGTCTCAAAGCTTTTTGTTTTATCAAAACAAGAGGTGGCAACTGGTGTTGCCGGGCCTCAAGGCAAAGGGTACTGCAGCTCAATATAATACGTCGAAACACTCTCTCAAAACTCTCCAAATCATCCCAAGCACAGCTCAGATAAACTCAAATCTCTAACACACACAATACACAACTCAAAGCTTCGCGCTCTAAGCAAAACCAATCACAAACACGTCCACAAGTGCCAAAGAGCACAGATCTCTGTTCACAAGCTTCCAAACCAATCGTAGACCCACAGGATTCAAACCTATGCGATCCAGAGACACAATAACACAATAAAACCCCATCCGACAGACCAAAGGGTTTGAACCTCTGCCAATCTGCAGAAATAACACAAAAGCGCACACTAATCAAGCCAAAGGGTTTGAATATCTGCCACCTGTAGCACCGTGCATCACAAATACCTCAAAAACTCAAGATGATGCCCTTCAGACACCGCTCTCTTATTCTCAGGTTAGAGCGCAATTCATAACCTCTTATCAAACAGGGCTTAAGTTCTTTGTGAGCTTCGATGCCTCACTTAGTTCTCACAGCTCTCTCAAGGGTATTCAATAATTAGTCTATTCTCTCGCCTGAAGTTATAAACACAAACCCAGAGCTAGAGTGCAAGGCTTTCTGTGCCCAATACACTGCAACTGTAGGAGTCAGAAACTTCCCCTCCAGCCATACTAGGCCATATTTAAATACTCTACTATGGTACTTACTAATACAATCCTACTATGGTATCCTCAAAGTGTGAGGCTCCGTGCTGGATCCCGCTGGTATTACTCACATGCATGTCGCAGTTGCCGCACTTATTCTCTTCCGGGTGATGACTGTGCCCGCTGTTCCTTTACTAGCTGACATCGGCTAGCTGGCCTCGCCAGGTCTACTCGCTTTCTTATCTCCCCAGTGACATTTCTGACAGCGGTAAACTGTCCCAGACCCTCCGGAGTTATTTCTCATGCCAAGAGCCAGCCACAATGGCTATGTTCTGCTTTCCTGTGTCCAACCAGTCATTCCATCTGACTCACTAAAGGTGCCGCTTCTCAGTACGATGCGGAGTCCCTCACTATGTTATGCGTGCTAAGGCACCATATATATGTGTGCATGGTTCAGGGCAGTATCCGTGCTATTCATTCCTGGAGTAATATTCCTCTACTTGTTAGCTTGTTGTCATCATGCTATCTCTCCGTTCGGTACCCATTTACTCAGATACCTTTCTTTGGATCTCAGTTCTCTGTTCTAAAGGCATGTCCCATCAGCACATCAATGGCTGTGCATCTTTGATCAATGTGATCAGAATTGCCGATCATATTTCGATCATAGTCTTTTTATTTTTAGCATGTCCTCTTGTAATAGTATTAGTGCATTTAGGGCCAAGTGCTGGGACCTCACATGCAGCCTAACCCCTCTGGTATTAGTCTGTTACTAGGCCATGCACTCTGCTTATTATTACTCCAGTTTAGCATTATGATAGCTAGGTTTCTGTGTGCTCTAGTCCTATTTTCTATTACATGCTTACTGGACTGGAATGCAGTCCATGTATTTGCAATTTTCACAATTTTACATGCCTGAACATAGAGAGGGCATGTCATCGTCGCTGTGGCTTTTTCAAGAGCAGTCTTTGTTTCGGAATGAATTTTCACCATGTCTTTGGCAAAGTCTGTAGAGATGGGGGTTGATGTGTGATGGTGGACAGAGTGGGCGATGTTAGGGTGTCATCCATGGTTAATGAAGAATGGTGTATGTCCTGTGGCTGAATGGACGCAATTATTATGTTGGAAGGCTGCTAGTGCCAGCCACTTGACCCAGTCGTCTTGTTGATAGTTTATGAAAAGTCAGAGATACTTTTCGATTTCCTGGTTTGCCTGCTCTGTTTGTCCATCCATCTGTGGATGATAAGCAGTGGAAGCATTTTGTCTGATGTTTAGCAATTTATACAAGTCATCGAGGAATTTCGAGATGAATTGTGGTCCATGATCTGAGATTACCACTTGTGGCATCCCATATTTGGTATATACCTCATCTCATAAGATCTTCACCCACCCTTCTGACGTTAGTTCTGTTGAGCATGCGATTGGGATGATCGCTTTTGAAAACCAGTCAACTATAACAAGGATGGCGTCATAGCCATTGCAATCAGGTAGTCTAGTGATCATGTCGACAGAGATGTGGGTCCATGGATGTGATGGGACCTCATTTGGATGCAGAGGGGTGGCACGTGGTTGTGTCAAGGCTTTTCCCCTTTGGCAGGTTTCACAGACCTTGATGTAGGCTATAATGTTGTTTCCCATTTTGGGCCACCAGTATTCTTATAATACAAGTTCCTTTGTTTTTGCAATGCCTGGATGTCCTACTGTGGCGTGATCATGGCATGTGGTGATGATCTCCCCTCTCAGGCTGTGATCTCTAGGGATGTAGATTCTCCCATTATAGCGAATCATTCCGTCTTCCTTGGTCATCCCTCTTTTATGATTTAATGATGGGGCTATCCTTTGGTCTCATTTGTGGTTATCACAAGTCATGCTTTTGATTCATCCATGAATCTCTTCTTCCGTCAGCATGATCATAGCTCGGAAGTGTTCGGGTCATAGGATGGTGACCTCATCATTGTCATTTCTGCCTTGGTCATGATCTACATGGTGAGATAAAAGGTCGGCCTTTTTGTTAGCCACCCTGGCCTTGTGGTGAAGTGTGTATTGATACTGGGCAAGCTCTGTAACCCAGTGGGTCTGTCGTCGATTTAACTTCTGAGGTTGTCAGAAGTATTGAAGGTTTTGGTGGTCTGTCCAGATTTCGAAGGTCTTGGTAGTCCCAATCAGGTAATGTCACCATTCTTCTAAGGCGAGCATTATTGCTAACAATTCCTTGTCATATATCTCATAGTTCCTTTCTGTCATGGTCAACACTTTGGAAAGGAATGCAATAGGTTGCCACTTCCCATCTTGCTCCTGTGACAGTACTGCCCCGATTGCCTCTTCACTGGCATCGGCCTCCACTCAGAACCTTCCTTTCTGGGATGGTATAGCGAGAATGACATCTTCAGCCAATCGCCTTTTCAGATCAGCGAATGCTAATTGTTGGGAACTTCCCCATGCCCATAGTGCATTGCCGGTGAGCTGGATTATTGGTTGCACGATCCTACTATAGTCTCGGATGAATCTTTGATAGAAATTGGTGAATCTGAGGAACGACTGCAACTCCTTTTTCTTAGTCGGCTCCAGCCACTCGACTACCCCAGCCACCTTGATCGGATCCATCCTGATACTTCCTTCACTAATGATCACCCCAAGGTATTCTGTTTCTGATACCTTGAACTTGCATTTCTCAGCTTTGAGGAACAATTTGTGCTTCTTCATTAGTGCGAGTACTTGTTGTACCAGGCTTTGGTGCTCTTTCTTGGTATGGAACATGATTAGGATGTCATCCAGATAGATCATGACCTTTCCGATGGTGATAAGGTCTTTGAATATATCATTCATCATCCATTGGAATGTAGCGGGTGAATTGGTCAATCCAAAGAACATGACAGTGGGCTCGAACAGCCCTCAATTGGTCCTGAAGGTGGCCTTCCACTCATCCCCTTCCTTGATCCATATGTTGTTATAGCCCCATTGGACGTCCAGTTTGGTATAGTATTTAGCTCCTCAGAGTTTATCCATCAACTTCGAGATCAGTGGCAAGGGGTATTGATTTTTGATGGTCATCTTGTTTAATTTTCGGTAGTCTTGGACCAGTCGAAGCTTTCTGTCCTTCTTTTTGACAAAGAAGAATGGTGATGCCATCAGAGACTTCGAGGGTCAAATGCATCCACTAGACAAGTTCTCATCAAGAAACTTGTTGAGTTCCTGCTGCTCTTGATTGCCAAGGGGATAAGTTTTGCAATCTAGGTTGGCACTGGCATTGGGAATCAGTTCAATGGTGTGATCCCATGGCTTTGGAGTGGGTAGTTCATCAAAACCCTCTTTTTTGAAGAGGTCTTGATAGTCTTGCGCCCATCCTGGTACCATTTCCTTGAAGGTTTTTTCCTTTTTTCTCTCTTGAGCCTTTGCTGCCAGGTTATTGGCATGATGTATGGCTCGGATGTGTATTTCCTTCTGGAGGTCCACAGCTAAGATGGTTTCACCATCTTCTATTTCCTCATCCCATCTGTCCTCTGGGTCTTCGTTGGGAAGTTCGAATGGGATTTTCTGGCATCAACATCAGGCAAAGGTAATTCGTCTGGTCTTCCAGTTAATGAGCAGATTATGTCGAATAAGCCAGTCATGCCCCAGAAACAATTCCTTGGTCCTGAGGTCTGTTACAGCCAGGTCGATCTGTTCAGAGTGATTCCCAATAGTTAAGCAGAGTTCGACGAACTCCGTGATCGAACCAGCCTGATTCTTTGTCCCGTCGGCATTATATACAGGGATAGGGGCAACAGTGGACTGGGTTGGGAGTTTGTTCTATTTGACAAAGGCTTGGTTTATCGAGCTGCTGGTGCATCCACTGTCGATTAGGGCTGTTACCGAATGCCTTGATCGATTGGTTAGAGTCTCGATCTGGGCCTTGGTTGTCAAGTCTTGCCCAGGGGTTTTAGCGCACCTGATGAACTTGCAGGCCCCTTTTAGTTCGTCCAGCCATTCGAGGGCCCTGCTTCATTCAGCGTTTTTCAACCCTGTTATGACTTCGTTGGTGGCTTCTTCTAGTCAGGTCTTGTGTACCCATCTCTTTAGTGCAGCCCCTGCTGCACTGTCATCGGCTGCTTCTTTGATTGCTCTCCAGGTCTATTCAGTGTTAAATAGTTTGAGCCATTTCAGAGGGCTCTCTGTCCCTCTTTGGCCCATGGGCATTTGAGCTTTGTTTTGCGATTCATTGGTGTGTGCAGTAATGGCTTGTGGTATATTCGAATGTGTATTTAATGGCATAGGCATAACTACAGAGGCACTGTAAGTCTGTTCAACAGCTGAGACAGGCACACCATGAAGTTCATTGGCCGACCCAGTGGAATCATTCACTGGCCAGCCCCATCTTTTACTTCCTCAATCTTCATCTCCTTGCCAAGTTCCTCGTCTTCTTTTTGTAACTTGGTGATCTGTGCTTGTATGTCTTCGTGGGTTCTTTTCCTTTTTGGGCAATCCTTTGCCATGTGGCCTTTCTGTCCACAGTTAAAGCACTTCCCTTCTTTCTTCATCCTATCTATGTCCATTGGCTTTCCCATTCTGGTATATATAGTGCTGGTCCTGGTCTTTTAGCTTCCATAGGTCAATGCCATTGAGGATCCTGATGGTTTCCTGGCAGTTTGCCCTGACTTGTTTGGGATTGACAGAGTCGACTTCTTGGTGTAGTCCTGCAACATGGATGACTCTGCTTTCTGCCTTTGCCGCTCTTTGTACATCTTGATGATCCTTTCTTTCTATTGTTCGTATCCCACTGGCATCAACATTTTGACGCCTATGGCAGAGATCATCGTGAGGTAGGAAGAGGAGACTCCTCTCTTGAGGGCCTCGACCATTCGCCTGTCATTTGCTATGTTGTCTCTGATACCCGCTAGCTTTGCAAGTCTTTCCAACTCATCGAAGTAGTCAGTGGCTGCCTTATCTCCCATTTTATACTCTTTGATTTTTTATTTATGTACTTCCTGTACCGCCAGATCGATGAACTTGTTGTTGAGCATCTGTTTGAAAACTGGCCAGGACAGGTACCGGTAATATTCCCATGTGTTTGATCGGAAGTTTGGTGAGATTAAAATCCACCATGTTTTGGCCTTCTCTTCCAAATAAGATGTGGCAAAGACGACTTTGTTCATATCCGTTTCTAGATACCCAATGTAGACTTCAAAATACTGTTCACAGTCCACTAGGAATCTATCAATGTCATCAGAAGCCCCTTTGAAGGGTCGAGGCTTTTGGAGGAGATCAGAGTGGCATTGGAGGATATGGGCGTTTTCAGGGAGCGCGCTCATTGGATTGGGCCAGCTGTCGAATGGTGGTTGTCGCCATTCTGCCGGTGGCCCAGGGAATAAGTGAAGGGAGTGGTCATCTGCTATCGGACTACCCTTTTGTTCTTCGACACAGACGATGACCCCATCTCAGATCATGAACCTGAGTTGAGTGGTCTCAGGGTCATCTCGTATGGGTTCTTTTCCTGTGCCACTACCTTCTGCCTGGTCAGGGAATGGTTGTCCCCCCAAGAGTCGGCTTCTTCAGCCAGTCCACAGGTTATTGTATTCAGCTCTTGGCCGAACTCAGGTTTTGACCAGCCATGATGCCATTCGTAAGGAGGATTGGTCGGCACTTAAAAGTGTGTTACAGACTGAGGGGGTTTGATATCCGGTTTTTAGCAGCATGGTGGGTGGGGTTCTCGGCATTGGTTGAATGATTGAGGTAGTCTGATAAGCCGGAGGCCAGCTTATTGGGTATTCCAGGTGCCGTTGGCTGTATAGCCAGGCAGCATAATTCATGGCTGTCCATCTCAGAATTTCTGTTTGTTTATCAGTCTTGGAATGTGAATATAATTGTCCAATTTCTGATGCTGCCCATGCAGCATTGTGCCATAAGAAATTTACCCCTTACAGGTAATATCTCTGATATTCCCATGTCCTTTTCTCTTGTATCAACTTTTTCAGTTCTTCTTCATCAGTCTCTTCCTGCGAATCATATGGGGGTCCCCTGGGTGGCCCACTGCTTTCAGTTTCTTCTTTCTCATCCTTGTTGTCCTCTTTGAGGAGAGAATCGATGGGCTGGATGTAGATACTCTCTATGCTCTCTTGCAGGATCGTTGCTTCGCTCCTCTGGCTGGGTACTCGGCCCAGCGGTTGCAGTCACTTCATAGTTGGCAGCGGGTCCACTTCTGATAGACGAGTCATACTGATTTCTTCCTGTTGCTCTTGCTGCCTCCACTCGCTCACGATAGAGGTGGACATTATATTGGTAGTCGTCGTTGATGAGCTGCCTGACAACTCGACTTCCAAGAAAACCTCAGAGGAAGCAGGCAGGGATGTGAGCAGTTCCAGGGACCCATAGTCCATAGTGTTCCAGGACAGTGAAGAGGATCTGAGTGCGTGCAAGATGAAAATGGATACAGCAGAGTGTTATCCACTGACCACACTCACACCAACACACACACAAAACTCTTAGTTCATGGGGGGATTATAATGCGATAAAGTAGTATTCAACAAATGTAATTGTTTTCTTCAATGAGATCACAGTGCATGAACAGTAATAGCATGCTTACAACAGTCCGAGGTCTCTCTAAGTCTCAAAGCTTTTTGTTTTATCAAAACAAGAGGTGGAAACTGGTGTTGCCAGGCCTCAAGGCAAAGGATACTGCAGCTCAATACAATATGTCGAAACACTCTCTCAAAACTCTCCAAATCATCCCAAGCACAGCTCAGATCAACTCAAATCTCTAACACACACAATACACAACTCAAAGCTTCGTGCTCTAAGCAAAACCAATCACAAACACGTCCACAAGTGCCAAAGAGCACAGATCTCTGTTCACAAGCTTCCAAACTGATCGTAGACCCACAGGATTCAAACCTATGTGATCCAGAGACACAATAACACAATAAAACTCCATCCGACAGACCAAAGGGTTTGAACCTCTGCCAATCTGTGGAAATAACATAAAAGCGCACACTAATCAAGCCAAAGGGTTTGAACCTCTGTCACCTGTAGCACTGCATGTCACAAATACCTCAGAAACTCAAGATGATGCCCTTCAGATACTGCTCTCTTATTCTCAGGTTAGAGCGCAATTCAAACCTCTTATCAAACTGGGCTTAAGTCCTTCGCGAGCTTCGATGCCTCGCTTAGTTCTCATAGCTCTCTCAAGGGTATTCAATAATAAGTTTATTCTCTTGCCTGAAGTTACAAACACAAACCCAGAGCTAGAGTGCAAGGCTTTCTGTGCCCAATACACCGCAACTGAGGGGGTCAGAAACTTGCTTTTCTACTCATACAATACCGTATTTAAATACTCTACTATGGTACTTACTAATACAATCCTACTATGGTATTCTCAAAGCACGGGACTCCATGCTGGATCCCGCAGGTACTATTTGCATGTGTATCGCAGTTGCCACACTTATTCGCTTCTGGGCCAGAACTGCATAAGGTTTCCTTGCTTAGCTAACCTCAGCTAGCTGGCCTAGCCCAGTCTGCTCACTTTCTTCTTGCCTTGGTGACATATCTCTGACAGTGGTAGACTGTTCTGGACCCCCGGAGTTATCTCCCATGTCTGGAGTCAGCCACAATAGTTATGTTCTCTTTTCTAGTGTCTCAACATTCTCTCTGGCACATGAAATGCACCACTTCTGGCTTGGCATGTATTAATTAACTTTCTCAATATAGTATATGTCATACCATGGTATGATGCGGAGTCCCTCACTGTGTTAAGCATGCTAAAGCACCATTAGTATGTGTGCGAGTCTCTGAGCAGCACATGTGCTATTCATCTCTGAGCATAATATTTCTCTACCTATCCCCTTGTTGCCATCATTGTGTCTCTCTGTTCAGCACCCAGTTATTCAGATACCTTTCTTAGGGTCCTGGATCTCTGTTCTCAAGCATGTTCCATCAGTGCATCATTGATCAATGTGATCAGGATTACCAATCATATTTCGATCATATTCTTTTTATTTTTAGCATATCCTCTCATGATAGTATTGGCACATTTAGGGCCAAGTGCTGAGACCTCACATGCAGCCTAACCCCTCTGGTATTAGTCTGTTACTAGGCCATGCACTCTGCTTATTGTTACTTCAGTTTAGCATTATGATAGCTAGGTTTCTGTGTGCTCTAGTCCTATTTTCTGTTACATGCTTACTGGACTGAAATGCAGTCCATGTATTTGCAATTTTCACAATTTTACATGCCTGAACATGGAGAGGGCATGTCAATGGACTCGTCACTCCCGAAGTTAGTGTCGTTGCTGGGGGTGTGAGAGGAAGGGGGATACTCGGGGGTCGGGGCCCTTGGGTATTGTCGGGTCCAGGTGCCATCTGCCCAGTGTTCCAGGAATCCACTGCTTGGGGTGCTAGGCTCTCTGAAGATGGGGGAAGGAGGGGGAGCTGGGTTAGTCTGGGCAGGTGCAAGGATGGTGGCGATCTCAGGGTGTAGCCTGTACCAGTTGCCAGTGTCGATTGCTTCAAATCTAGCCCTCTCCACTTCTCTCTGCTCGTTCCAGTGCTGCTCGTCATACTGTGCAGCCTCCTGTTACTGCTGCTCTTCTGACTCCTGACATACTGACTGTGGCTCATCCCTTCTTCTTCACTCCTCCTGTCGAATGGTGTCATCATAGTTAAAGGGGATGGTGAAGTTCCAGGTCAGGAAGTATTGATGTATGGTTTCTTCCCATACTTGTCATTGTTGTTCTTCATCATTTGAAGGGAGTCTCCCCATTCTCAAGCTGGCTCAGGAGGTAGGGCAGAGGCTGTGAGGCTGGCTTCGAGGAGTTCAGAATCAGGATCGTCGAGCCATCTGAAGGGCATCGAGAGAGTCCCTGGCATGGTCAGCAATCCCATGGGTGTGGGAGATGGAATCAGGGGAGGGGGACTGCTGAAAGAAGTCTTCTAGAAGGTCTTTATCCTCATGGTTGGGGGGTGGGCCTCGTATGAGTATACTGTCCCTGCTTGGGACGCCAAGGTTTGTGTCTCTGGATTGGGAGGGCTGCTGCCCTCTCATTTCTTCTTGACCATCCCTCAGATGCATGCTGCTAGGCCTGGCTTCTGGGGGCTGGTAGGTTGTTCTTCGGGAGTCAGGGATGTCATGTAGAGGGAGGTCAAGGGTTACATTTTGTAGGATTTCTCGAATACGTAAAAACTCGTTGTAGTGTCTAAGAGTCCAGGCGGTGATGGAATGGTGTCCCTGGCACAGCTGGATGATCACCAAAAGTCCTATCAGTGTTCCAATGATGGAAGAGAGGAGTTCAAAGAACTCATGATCGAAGTTTGGGTTGGTAGAGGTCATAAGGGGCATTCGGTTTCTCAGCACAATTGGGCTTGAGAAAGAGAAGACAAAGCTTCGAGCTAATTGTTAGACCCAAGTTGCATGTGACCAGTAACACATGATAAATGATCGATACCTCATGCTTGGATATAATGATCAAGTCCAGTGATACCAATACTTGGTGCTGTCAAGGCATAGGCAAGTAGGCTTGAGAATGAATGTGGTGTGAATAAACTTTAGCTCGAAGCTAGAGTATACCAGCGAGAGCCATGGTCCTTAAGTACTATACAGGTTGTGCTAATAATATGACTACTAATTGTATCATTCTGTATCCATGGTGCCCATCATCCTTGGGCATCGTTATTATATATAAAAGGATGCTTGTGTGTCATCAGGCATTGTTGTTGGGGTTGACTTGATGAGCGGGTTAGTTGTGCTGACTAAACCTTCTCATGGTCTCCTGCCTTCTGACTAAGCATAATAGTGGTAAAAAGAAAGAGAAAAGGGAAAAATTGTAACAGGTTGGTGGTCCAGGAAATGAATGAAAAGAGTTGTCATCTACAATGAGATTTCCCATGGATGCTGCTTCCTTTTATATGATTACTCCATTCAGATTGTAAATCTGAGCTTGATGGCTTTAAGATTGTCTTTGACAGGTTCTTTGCCACTCTCTTCAGCTTTGTCTGATGATGGTTGTCTGCCAAGGAGTCAGCTTCCTATGCCAGTCTATAGATTTTGGAATCCAGTGGGCTGAGTGGTTGTCTGAGATCAGAATCAGGAGAGCTGAGTTGCTGATGTTTGAACTAAGTGAGTTGAGTACAAATATCAACTTATTGTGGTTTGAAAGAAGAGTGCCATATAGACAGCACATTTTAGGACAATCAATGGAATTCATAGCATCAGTTGAATATCAAACTTGGACTTGTATTCTGGTAATTTGCTAAGTTAATCTTCTGGATGTCTCCTATTATAAGTAAGAATAGCATGTTTAGTGGTGGAATATTGTAAAATATCCTGCTGTTCCAAGTTTTCTGCACAAATATACTTTTATCCTATGCTTGATGCTAATCATTTATTGTCCCACCATAGGAACATTACTCTTTCCTTATACAACTCCTGATACTCCATTTCCCTACTGTATTGTATTTCTTCTTCTAGTGCTTCTTCATCTGTTTTATCATTTGCATGTTCTAGAAACTTTTTCAGCCTATAGAGCCCTTCCTTGTCATTCTCCTCACTCTCACTCTCATTATTCTTCTTGTCCTCACTGTTCTCATCAAGGAAGCTCTTAGGCTGATCATAGATAGATGGGACAGAGGCTTTGATAGTTGCTGATGAACTGGTCATCAATTCATGTACTTGATCTGGCTTCATTGTTGATGGTTTGAGGAGGAGACTAGTCATCAAGTCAGCCAGTGCCAACTTTGATGTCTTCTCAATAGCTATTATGCACTCTGTATTTCTCCAGTTCTCAGTGATAGATGTGAAAGTTTCTGTAATATCAAGAGTTAAAAAAGAGCACAGCAACTCTTCTCTCCAGGAGTCACTGGAGACTGGTCAGAGACATAAGCATTGCCAAAAACTCAAAGCCTATAGGTGTTGAGTACAGATTTAGCATGAAAAGAGATGATATCAGTATTAGCAATGCTGAAAGTTCTGGAAGGAGAAGGATATGTGGTGTGTCTCTAGGCAGACTGATGGTCAGATAGAGCAGGTCAATCAGAAGATCAAAAAGTATTTTTATATATTCATTAATTATCAACAAAATAACTGAGTGGAATGGCTTGCATTAGCTGCATTCTAATATAACAACCATGTATACTTCACTATAGAAAAGACTCCTTTTTTCATCAATTATGGTCACTATCTCAATATTGCATACACTAAATGGTTACACACTATCACACTGGCATTCTCTGACTTTGCTGCCACTATAACTAAAATTCATGATGAAACTTATCTTGCCTTCGAAAAAGCTACTACTATCATAAAATCACAGTATGACAAACACTGATATTCTGCTCACCAATATTCTATAAATGATAAAGTCTGGCTGAATATGACCAATCTTTATCTGCTCTGTCCAAAATGCAAATTATCTGACAAACACATCAGTCTCTTTCCAATTACTGCTGAAGTAGACCTCTCCACCTATAAACTCTGTCTCCTGATTGCTTAGTGCATCCATGATATATTCAATAAAACTCTTCTCATGCTATATGTCACACCTGCATTCTCAAATCAAAATCAACTCCTAGCACCTGAATCAGTGCTCATTGATAAAGAAGAACACTATAAAGTCAATCAAGTCCTCAATCACTGACTCTAAAAAGTATATATCTGAGATGGTGATTCCCAGATGACAGTTGATTACCTGCTCAGTTGAAAGGGTTACAGTCCTGAGTCTCATCAGTGGATCAATGAGCACTATATAAATGCTGCTGATGCCATCCACAACTATGAACTCTCTCTAAAATAATCTATTGGAACAATGATTTTAAGAGAAAGGTAATGTTACAATTTTTCTCCTTTTTTTCTTTTTTTCTCTCTTGCTTAACCTCTATTCATGCTTAGTCAGAGTGTCTAGACCAGTGTTTAGAACTATGAGACAGGCTTAGTCACTATAATAGGCCAAGTCCACCATTGTTCTCTGATGATAATAATGATTCTAATAATGGACAAATACTCTTTTGTAGATAGTAACAATGCTCAGAGACAAAGGCACTATAGTATAGGAACATACAATTAGTAGGTATATATTTAACTTAGACTCAAACAGTATATAAGTAGAATAGCTCTTGCTGTATATCCCCAGCTTTAAGCTAAAGTTTATCTTCACTATTCTACCTTGAGCCAACTTCTATTGGCCTTGAGATACAATATCACATAAGCACATTTAGTGAACTTAAGCATGACTATACAAACTTGACACAGCATCTATTTATTATGTGTTTAGATCATATATTGCTTAGGCTTAATAAGGCCAAGTTGCTGGAATATTCCTTGATGAGCAGAATACTGACTGACTCTGAGAGTATTATGCAGCAGTGGAGGCAGCAGAAGAAAGAGGCAAGTCAAGTGAAGGACTTATCTCTGAACTTGCCTCTCCTGTTGACCTCAGATCCAGCAACCAAGAACAGTTCATCTATGACACTGAGACTCTGGGCATCATCTATCTTAGACCTGCCTGATAACTCTCCTGTGAAGGACCATGAGGACAGCAGAGATGATGATCTAAATGTGGCACCTCTGGAGGTGCCCAAAGAGTATTATAAACTCAAAGACAAAGAACTACTCAAAGAAGAGATACAATATGAGAAGGAGCCAGAGTTCACAAGACTATACCAGAAGAGGGTTCTGGAACTTCCTTGGGATATGGACTGGAGAATGATGCTGTTAGAAAAGAAATATTTAATTGCAGATGATACTGAAAGAATAAACATTTTACAGTATGCTGTGACAGAACAGGCTATTTTTCTATATAACTAAGCTTATCCTGAAGACTCTCTGGCCAAACTCCTGGAATATCAATCCTGGTTCAACATCCAACCAATACCAAATATGCTGCCTGTCCCTCCAAAACAGGCTATATACTCAGCACTGACTATTCAAACTGCTGCCACAACCTCCACATGCCACTGGCAACCACAGACTCTGCATGCTGAGAATTCAACTCAATACTCTTGGAAGCTGAAGGAAAGCTGACTGATGGGAGGACAGCCTCCCACTGATAAAGCTAGGACTAGCAGACAGCCTGAAGAGAACAACCCTAAAGCCACCAAACAGAGATTCACCATTATCAATGGAAGAATCATCAGAAAGCCAGGGGAAAGAATCTTCAGAAGTCTGGTCACTTATGATGACTCTCTTCACTCCTTCCTCATGTCACACTAGAAAGTACCACTCTTTGATGACTACCTGAATCTAATGAGACCATTTGCTCCTGATTCAGTCCTTATACAATGCAAGCCAGACCTTATATGCAAGTTCTGACTTTTTAAGATGCAATCTGATGACATTGATCTCATCTTGATTGATTGCAAACAATACTTCAAAGTGTATTCTGCTTATTTGTCTGCTGACATTTATTGAGCCACTTTCACCATATCTTACTTTGAAGACAAGGCCAAAGTTTGGTGGACTTTAAAGAGTCAAGACCTTTATTCTATGATCAGAGGGCACCACTAACTGCTGGCCTGGCCAGTATTTAAACAGATGGTATGTGATAAGTTCATTGACCCAGCCATCCAGAAGATCCACAAATAGAAGATGAAGGATCTTCAAATGAGAGATCAGATGGCCACTGAATATTTCAATGAGTTTGAATGGCTTGCTAAACTGGTCAGACTCATTGACAATACCAAGGATGATGGATGCCTGATTGAATATTTGAAGAAAGGAGTTCTCTGCTTTTATGTCATAATGATCTCCAACATCAGTTTCAACATCCCAAAGGGATATGAAGAGTGGAAGGCATAGATCATTATGATGAACAAGGAGTGACACTGACAGAAGGCAGAAAATGCCTACTGGTAGGATGACCAAAGATTTGGCAATCAAGAGAAGGTTAATATGCCAATCTCTGCTAAGCCTAATACATCTGTCTTGACCTCCACACCCATCTATTTGACCCAGAAGACTGGTATGAGAGTCACCTATATCAGACAAGAGAAACTCATAGATATTGACTGATTAAGGAAGGAGGAGAAATGCTTCAATTGTAGAGAGAAAGGTCATCTATTCAGGAACTGTCTAAAGAAGAAACAAACATGTGAGGATATTCTGGCACAGATCACTGAGCTGCAGAAGGAAGCCAATGGGTTTGAGGAACTTGGAAAAGATATGAAGGTTGAAGAGGTAAAAGATGAGGCCAACAAGTGAGCAATTCCACTCAGTCAGCTAAAGGATTTAATAGTGTGTCTCAGAATACTGCTGGTTGAACTTATGCTAGCTCTGTAGGTACTTATTTATATGTGCATTTGAATATACCTGATTCTATTACTCTAAATACACCAAAAGAATCACAAGAAACCAGAACTCAATTGCTTATAGGCCAAAAAGAGGGAGAGACCTCCAATAGCTGGCTAAAACCATTTGATACAGAATGGACTTAGTGAGCTATCTGAGATGCCAAGAACAAAGCAGAGGCCAAGGCAGTACTCAAAAACTGGATACACCAGATACAAGCTAAAGAAGTTATTGATAAAATGATTGAGAGAGTGAGAAAAGCAAAGAGGAATCAAGCTCTGGAATGGCCAGACAAGCTGCAGAGACCCAAGAAGTATATTCAGCAACAGAAGGCCATAGAGAGAGACTTGACAACAAGGGTACAGATTAAGACTCTGACTAACTAGTTGATACATACTATCATTGCCCTAATTAATAGTGGTTGCACTGAGAGTTCTATTAACTGTGCTTTCATCACTAAGCGCAATCTTCTGACTCAAGCTACTGCAGGGCCAACCTCTGTGTACAATGCTGATGGCACCAAAAACCAAGCTGGTTCAATCATAGAGTTTGTTGAACTCTGACTGGTGATCAGAGATTATATAGAATGGATTGATCTAGCTGTGACCAACTTGAGATCCAAAGAGATCTTTCTTGGTTATGACTGGCTCATGCAGCATAATCTGCTGATCAATTGGAAGATAGGATGGATCACCTTTGCATAGTGCTGATGTCAAAATGTACTCTTTGAATTGCCTGATAGAGATCCAGAAGACTGTTGGAATGAGAAAATAGAAGATGGGAAATGATACTAGCTGTAGACCTGGATCAGGCAATTCACATCTGGGTGATGCATTATGCCAATGATCTGGCAGCAAGAGCAAATGAAAAGAAAGAAGCCAAGATGTTTGAGGGATTGGTACCAGAGTGGGCACAAGACTTCCATGACTTGTTCACCAAGGAGAGCTTTGATAAGTTACCAGAGCCAAAGCCCTGGAATTATGCAATTGAACTCATTTCTAATGTCAATGCTAATCTAGATTGCAAGGTGTATAATCTCAGTGCACTAAAGCAAGTCAAACTAGACAAGTTTCTGGAAGAGAACCTGTTGAGTGAATAAATCAGACCATCAAAATCCCCTATGGCATCTCTCTTTTTCTTTGTTAAGAAGAAGGATGACAAACTTTGACCAGTCTAGGACTACTGAAGACTCAGTGAGATGATGATCAAGAATTTCTATTCTCTTCCATTGATTTCCAAATTAATGGACAAGTTGCATAGCACCTGGTATTATTCCAAACTCAATGTCTGATGGGGATACAACAATATGTGAATTAAAGAAGGGGACAAGTGGAAGGCTGCATTCCAAACTAACTGCAGGCTCTTTAAGCCCACTGGTATGTTCTTTTGGTTGATCAATTCACCTGCAACCTTCTAATAGATAATGAATGACATTTTCAAGGATCTTATTGCCACCAGAAAGGTCACAATCTATTTGGACAACATCTTGATCATGTCTAAAGATTGAGATGAACACTGAATTCCAATCTGACAAGTGCTGGAGCTGATAAAAAAGCACAAACTATTTCTCAAAGCTGAAAAGTGTGAATTTGAGGTACTCAAAACTGAATATCTCAAGGTAATCATCAGTGAAGAAATCATTCAGATGGACCCCATCAAGGTGGCAAAGATGATAGAATGGCTGAAGCTGACTAAGAAGAAGCTACAGTCATTCCTCAGATTTACCAACTTTTACTGCTGGTTTATTCAAGACTACAGCAAGATCATCTGCCTTATGATCCAACTTATAGGAAATGCCTCCTGAACCTGGAGGATAGTCCAACAATCTGCATTTGATAACCTGAAAAAATGACTAGTGAAAGATGTGGTACTTGCAGTACCAACAGAGAAAGAGAGGTTTTGAGTTGAAGCAAACATGAGTGAAGGAGCAATCAGAGCAGTACTCTCACAAGAATAAAATGGAAAGTGGTGACCCATTGCATTCCTCTTGAAGGCCTTATCCACCACTGAGCACAACTATAAAATCTATAACAAGAAACTTTTGGCTATCATGCTGGCTCTTGTTGAATGAAGGCATTATTTGATTAGTGCCATTCACATCTTCAAGATCTGAACTGATCATTAAAATCTATGCTATTTCCAATTGCTGCAGAAACTCAACTGATGTCAGGCCCACTGGATCATCAAACTTATATAATACCAATATACTCTATATCATAAGGTGAGAATGGCAAACAAGAAAGTGGATCTGTTGAGTCACAGATTAGACTATGATCAGAGAGAGGAGAACAATGAAGGAGTCACACTCCTGAAACCAGAGCACTTCTGAGCCATAATTATGCTGACAGAAGAAGTTTATGAATGAATCAAGAGTGCAATATGACAGACAGAATTATAGAACCAATGAATTGCTCCTTCTATCAATCATGAGCAAGGCATGATCAGATCAGAGGATGTGATTCACTATGTCAACTGAATCTATATTCCATGTGACTATGCTCTCTGGGAGGAAATTATCATAATGTCTCATGATCATGCCACAGCAGAACATCCAGAGATTACAAAGATGAATAAATTGGTGTTATAGGAGTATTGGTGGCCAAAATTGAGACAGAACATCAAGAAGTATATCAAAGGATGTGAAACTTACCAGTGAACCAAGTCAAGCACCCAGACATGAGTGATCTCACTTCATCCTAATGAGATTCCTGTGAAACTCTGGACCCACATCTCAGTCAATATGATCACTGAACTATCAGAATGTCATGGCTATGATGCTATTATTATCATAGTAGACCATTTCTCAAAAGCAATCATTCCAGTCATGTGCTCAACAAAACTGTCTTCTGAGGGATGGGTAAAGATTCTACATGATAAAGTCTATACAAAGTATGGGATGCCTGAAGTTATAATTTCAGACTATAGTCCACAATTTGTGTTTAAATTTCTTAATGATCTCTATTGTCTTCTTAACATCTGAAGCAATGCATCAACCATCTATCATCCACAGACAGACAGACAAACTAAATGTGTCAATCAGGAAATTGAGAAGTATCTGCAGATGTTCAACAATCACAGACAAGATGACTGGACAGAGTGGCTTGCTCTAGCAGCATTTCAACACAATAACTATGTTCATTCAGCAACAAACAAAACCCTCTTTTATATTAACCATGGACACCATCCTCATATCATGCTCATAAGCTGACACAACACTACAACCTCTGCATCATCTGACTTCACACAACTCATGTCTGCTATCCACACAGAAATACATATAGCACTTAAAAAGGCAGCTGCTGCTATAAAAGCATAATATAATAAACATTATTGATCTGCTCATGAATATGCCATTAATAAAAAGGTTTGGCTCAATATCAGCAACCTTCATCTTTCTTGCTCAAAGCATAAACTCATTGATAAATAGATTAGATCCTTTCTTGTGCTTGCAAAAGTTGGTGCTTTCTCTTATCAGCTTAAATTGCCTGATACCTGGTGCATACATTCTGTCTTTAATGAGACATTGCTCACATCATACATTGCATCAGCTTTCCTTAATCAGAAAGCCCTGCCTCCTTCTGAACCAATCCTAGTCAATGACAAAGAACACTACAAAGTTGAACAAATTCTCAATCATAAGCTTTGTAAAGTCCAGCAGCATGGTGGGGGCAGTCAATCTGTCATATATTATTTGGTCAAGTGGAAAGGTTATAGGCCAGATCAATGGATTCATGAGTGGGACCTCAGTGCCAACAATGCAATCTATGACTATGAAATCTCCTTCAATTGATTCATCAGAATAATGGTCTTAAAGAGAGGGTGATGTTATGATTTTCTATATCTTTTTCTTTTTTCTTATTTAATCTTGGGTGCTTATCTTATCTTGGGCATCTCCTCAAAGGGTATAAGAGTCTTAAGTAATTATAACAGGCAAGATGCTATTGTTCTCAGTCACCTCATCCACAGATAATTCCCCATTATTATGTCTCTAATGACTAGACAGAATTAGCATCATAATTCAGAATGATATAATAGACTATAGCTATAATTATAAACAGACAGAACAGTATATAAGTAGGCTAGCTCTCACTGTAGTAGTCCAGCTTTAAGCTTTAAGTTTATCCCATACTATCTTCTTTTGAGCCCAGCTTGTCTTCAGCCTTAGAGCACTTGACTATCAAGAACATATTAAGTGAACTCTAGCATGACTGTATAAATGTGATACAGCACTAGTTTATCATATGTTTAGTTCACATGCTAGTTAGATCTAACAGATATAGACAGTACAAACTCATTTGCAGAGAGTATTCATATCTTTATCTCAGGGTGAAATATATGCCCTAAACTAGCAACAAAAAGTATACAGCCAGATGCTAGCACACCACTGGATATAGCTATCTCAGTTGCATATATAAACAGAAATACATATGATAATAGAACTGCCAATGCCAGAGCTAATACAGAAGTATGATTTGGAGATGATAATGACTAAAATGTCCTTCTACAGCTTTCAGGCCAATATTAGATAAACAACATAGGAGGAATCAGGGTAATACTGGAATATGTATTGTCTGCAATACAAAATGGAGTGATAATAGCTGTAACTGACTCAAAGTATATTATTTAAGGACTATCTGCCATCTAAAATGTTGAGAAGACAATGGATGGGTGAGTATCTTGAACAGTGATATGTGGAAGGCAGCTGTAGCTGCTCTTAGAAAAAGAATATCTCCTATTTATTTTCAATGGGTTAAAAGATATAATGGAGTTTCAGGGAATGAAGGAGCAGATCTTCCTGAAAAAGGAGCTAAGCTGACTGAGGAAGAAACAACACTAGTGGATATGGAGATCAATCATGAATTTGTTGTAGATAAAGTGAAACTATCTTTCATTATCTAGAGTAAGGCATATTGACTCTTAAACATTCTAAAAAATATGCTAAAGCAAGACAGTCAGTATAACAAGACAGAGAGTGTTATGATTTTTCCACTTTTATTCTCACTTTCACAGTATTAACCCCTATCTATGCTTAGTCAAGGTGCTTATGCCAGTGCTTAGGGCTATGAGACAGTCTTGGTCAGCACAATCAGCTATTGTCTCTCAACTCATAGTGACACCCTGATAATAGCACAACAGATCTTTTGTAGGTAATATCAACTCACCAGGACAATAAGTATTATAGCACAAACACTTACAATTAGTAGTGGTATATTTAGTGACTAACCTAGAAGTATATAAGTAGCATAGATAGCACCATGTATCCCTAGTCTTGAACTATCCTTTATTATACCCACTTACTTGAGTCTACTTGCATAGATCTTGAGACATAACCTTCACACATATTACATATTTAGACTTAGGCTTGATTGTACAAATGCAATGCAGTGCCTATTTACTACATGATATTGGACATATGTTACTTGGCTCTAACAATTAGTTTGAGACTTTGACTTCCCTTTTCTCATGCCTATCACAAGTGAAGAAAACTGAATGCCTGCTATCAACATCTTCATTACTAATATCACCAATGAGTTTTTTAAGCTACTGGCTTCTATCATCAGAATGCTTTTAGACCTACTTGCAATCATCACACTTTGCTGCAGATATCAATCTATTTTAGCTTGGATAGTCAGGCACTACCAATCCTTCCAACAGATCTAATAGATTCTTAAAAATGTCATGCCTGATCTCTCCCTTCACAACATCTCTCTATCTGTCTGAGCCTTCTTTCAGTCTATGCCCAAAACTGTATCTGAAGCTAGGTCTAGTAGTGTGAATGAGAGGAGCACTCAAGAAGAAGAAAAATCTAAATCAGTTGGACTCTCTAGAATAGTTAGATGAGATAATAAGCATCATGGCATCATAGAGTTCCAAAACTCATTTGACATTCTGATATGTATCTCATGAGTCCTATTCCCCATTCCTAACTATGAGGATGAGGATTTTCCTAATGACTTCTTTGAGGAGTTGCTATTCTCTGACCCTTCTACTGCCCTCTACAAGCCTAGCATTGGAGATCATGCCAGAGACTCTATTGAAAATGCTCAAAGAATTGCAGAGGAGAGACACTCTAGGTATGACATTCCTTGAGAAAGTCTCCTCCCCCTCTCCAACCTTTAGCCTCATCCCATCCACCCCAAATACTTTCTATAATATTAGAAGAGAGTATAAAGGAACAGGATATGATTCAGACAGTGACACCATCTATGACTGATTGAATCAGCTCAAGCAGAAGTGACAGGCTGAAGAGCTCCATAAGCAAAGACTGACTGAGCAGCAAGAGGAACATGAGCACCTCCAATATGCAGTCTAATATAGAAGGTGAGAGCAGAGACAGCAGGCCACAGAGTGGAGCTCAGTCCCATCTGACCACTATGGACTTTATACAGAAAGTTCAGATGATAAGCCTCATGAGTGGGGCTCTGACAATGAAGATAACTCATGGTCTGCCAACTACTGGTCCAACACTCAGATCCTCACAGCAGATGAGGCCCACTATACTAGCAACTATGACTATGTCAGCAACAACAAGTATATCAATGATGATGACTATGAGCCCCTCCCACTGACCTATAAAGAGAGTACTAGTACTGATAGCAGCAGTACCCTCTCCTCAGATGCCAGCTCTGTACTTTCTGGATATAGAATCTGAATACTCCTAGGGGCTAGAGTCTCTGAGTAGGCCCTCTGACAATTTCTTCATGGATGTGTTGCTGCCCTCTTCCTCAATGATGACTTCTACTCAGACTTCCACTGATATAGCCAAGCAGTGGAGGAGGTCAGAATACAAACAGAAAACTGCAGAACTCAGACTCACTAATCTCAGCAGCAGCCTCCTTCTGAAACCTCTAGCAGGACTAGAAGCAGAACTGATAGAGAGTTCTCTGGTGTCCTTCAAAGCTCCTGAGCTGCCTAACTATGATCCACCTGCTGCCTATGTTGAAGAGAGTGAGGTGAGCAACAGGGACAGTGAGGCTAAGAAGAATGACAAGGAAAGAGAGGACCTTCTCACTAATTTATAGGTTGACTATGAAGACACAGATGAAGAAGTGCTGGAGAAGAAGATACAGAGGACTCAGATAGAGGAATTTGAAAGCTTATACCAGAAGGGGGCAGCAGTATTATGGAAGGACTATAGTTGGTATATAACCTCTTTGGAGCACAAGTATAAGCAAGCAGACAATGAGGAGAAAAGATATATATTGCAATATGCAGCCACTGATAGAGCCATTTATTTTTATAATAGGAATCACTCTGAGAATCTGCTAAGAGCACTACCATTCTTCAAATATGAAATCCAACCAATGCTAAACACTCTGGCACTCCCACTGAAGTGAGCTGTATATACAGCTTTATCCTTACAAATGACTAGCTCTAGATATGTGCTCTTTACATTTTTAGGCTGAAGAGCCATGCTGCAGCCCAAACCTCAAGAACTAGTGCAGCCTGTCAGATTCTGAAATCCCTAGACACACTAAGATAGCCAACTCCTAAGTGGGCAATCACTGCTAGATGAGGTGGAAGAAAGTGGAGTGGGAAAAAAGCCAATCTGAGATAATTCTGAAGCTGTCAAATTAGGGTTTACAGTAAAAAACAGAGTTATTATATGCAAGAAGACAGGACCACAAGAGAGTCCTATTGCTGATGATGAATCCCTACATTCACTTCCTGAGCCACCTGCTGAATAGCATTGACCACTCTTTGATGAGTACTCTAACTCTATGAGAGCCCTTCTAAATAATGCTACTATGCTCCAGTGCAAGCCAGGTCTCCTGTGGACTCTCTGACCCTTTAAAGATGCCTCAGATGATATTGACTATTTTCTTGTTGACTGCAAGCAATATTTCAAAGTCTACACTGTCTACTTTAGCTCCAACATGAACAAGGTAGTGTTTGCCACCTTGTACTTCAAAAGCAAGGCAAAATGATGGTGGATGCTAATAGCTCTGACTCTTTGATCTACCACTTGTGGACACCACCACTATTTATCTTGGGCCATCTTTAAGCAGATAGTCAAGAATAAGTTTGTTGATCCAGCAGTCTAAGAGGTTCACAAAAACAAGATGAAGGAGCTCTGCATGAGTGATAAGATTGCTAGTAAGTACTTCAATGAGCTGGAACATCTGGAAATACTGGCCAGAGTCAGGGAAAGTATCCACAAAGACAGATGAATAGTCAAATACATAAAGATAAGAGTACTGCAATCTTATATCAGCATGGTCTCTAACATCAGAGTAAATGTTCTGAAGAGGTATGATATATGGAAGGAGCAGATTACAGAGATGAACAAAGAAAGACTGCAACAGAAGGCAGTAAATGCAGGGTTGACAATGGAGATGAAGAAGCTGAATACATTGAACAGAAGGCCAAGTGGTGGATTAGGAGAATTAAAGCCTAGTACATCATCCAGTCTCTTGTATACTGCACAGAAGACAGCACTGGGACAATGTATACCAGCACTAACAAACCAATGGACATTGACCAACTTAAGAAGAAAAGCAAGTGTTTCAACTGCAGCCAAAAAGGCCACATATCCAGAGATTGCCTGAAGAAGAAATACATGCAAGAAGACATCAGAGCTCAGATAGCTGAGTTACAGAAGGAGGCAGATGGACTTGAGGACCTTAGATCAGATTTCAAGGTTGAGGAGGTAAAAGATAGGGCTGACAAGTGAATGATTCCACTTGATTGGCCAAAGGACTTCATAGTGTGTTACCAGTAGCTGTAGATTGGACTCATATGCTCTCTGTAGGTAGAAATATTTACATGCATTCAAATATATCCTATATTACTCCCACTACACAATCACCTAAGGAATCACTGAAACAGACTCAACTGTCCAAGGGCTGAACAGAGAGAGAGACCTCCACTGATTGGCTCAAGCCCTTCAATACAGAATGGACTTGGCAAGCCATATGAGAAGAAAAGGAAGAAGAAGCAATAGCCACTCTCAGGAGCTGGATTCATCAGACCAGAACCAGTGAAGTAGATCAGAAACTGATAGAAGAATTACAAAAGGCAGTTTGAGAGAAGGCTCTGTATTAGACTCAAGCATCACATGAGCAGAAACACATGATAAACAGAAGTCTCCTCACACTTCAGGAGATTGACTGAGTCTACTGACATGTATTCTGATCAGTGTGTCATAAGGTCTTAGGACCAGCTCAAGTATAGAATGGTGTGAAGATAAACTTTAACTCAAAGCTGAGGATTTCCAGCAAGAGCAAGCCTTCTTAAATACTGTACAAGTTATTTTAATTATACTACTGCCTATTGTGCATTGCTGTGTCCTTTGTGCTCATTGTTCTTGAGCATTGAAGAGGATCTGAGTGTACACAAGGTGAAAATAGATACAGCAGAGTATTATCCACTGACCACACTTACACCAACACACACACAAAACTCTTAGTTCATAGAGGGATTATAATGCAATAAAAGTAGTAATCAACAAATATAATTGTCTTCTTCAACAAGATCACAGCATATGAACAGTAATAGCATGCTTACAACAGTCCAAGGTCTCTCTAAGTCTCAAAGCTTTTTGTTTTATCAAAACAAGAGGTGGCAATAGGTGTTGCTGGGCCTCAAGGCAAAGAGTACTGCAGCTTAATACAATATGTTGAAACACTCTCACAAAACTCTCCAAAAAAGTCCTAAGCACAGCTCAGATCATCTCAAAATCCCTAACATACATAATAAATGACTCAAAGCTTTATGCTCTAAGCAAAAACCAATCACAAACATGTTCACAAGTGTCAAAGAGCACAGATCTCTATTCACAAGTTTCCAAACTGATCATAGACCCACAGGATTCAAACCTATCTGATCCAGAGATACAAAACACAATAAACATCATCTGACAGACCAAAGTAGGATTATATTAGTAAGTACCATAGTAGAGTATTTAAATACTGCATTGTATGAGTAGAAAAAAAGAGTTTCTGACCTCCACAGTTGCAGTGTATTGGGCACAGAAAGCCTTGCACTCTAGCTCTGGGTTTGTGTTTGTAACTTTAGGCAAGAGAATAAATGCATTATTGAATATCCTTGAGAGAGCTGTGAGAACTAAATAAGGCATTAAAGCTTGCAAAGGATTTAAGTCCAGTTTAATAAGAGGTTTTGGATCATGCTCTAACCTGAGAATAAGAGAGTGGTGTCTGAAGGGCATCATCTTGAGTTTTTGAGATATTTGTGACATGTGGCACTACAGGTGGCAGAGGTTCAAACTCTTTGGCTTGATTAGTGTGGGCTTTTGTGTTATTTCTGCAGATTGGCAGAGGTTCAAGCTATATCCCTTAAAATAGACTAAAAACCACTGTTTTCTGTATTGAATCTTATCATCAAGAATAGCATTGATTTCATATTTGTCTTTATCATCAACCATTACAGGTTTAGTGTTGGAGTTAATAAGGTAGAAGCACAGACATGGTGAACAAGGAAAAAAGTTTTTACAAAAGAACAAACACTAAAATAAAACATTGTAATATTAATCTCAGCATTATGGTTGAAAGCTGAGATGTGCAGAATGGTGTGACATGCCAAAAAAGAAAGGAATATCAAATAGATAAGCAAATGTGTGTGTATTGTACTATTTCTACATCTAATACTTCCCCTCAAAATGTAAATAGTTCACTTACACAATGCCCAGTGCCTCCATAAACTTCTTGAATTTTGAATGAACCAACAGTTTTGTGAGGATGTCAGCAACCATATTATCAGTTGGGCAGTACATCAGTTTGATGTGGTCTTATTCATGGTTTGGCAAATGAAATAGTATTGAACTCCAATATGTTTCATTCATGGAATACTAAATCCTTGGTGATAGAAAGTGCATTTTGACTATCAGAGAAGAGGATAGTAGGGTTTGTTGGATAAATGGAAGGGCTTGCAATGAATATAGAAAGCTCTGAGAGGGGTTTGTGAAGCCATATCATGTTCTTCAATGCTGGTGTAAGTCCAACATATTCTGATTCACTGGTAAAGACAGTAACAATTGGTTGCTTTCTTGATGTCCATATAACAGCATCTTAATCCATGAATAGGACAAATCCAGACATAGACTTTCATCCATGCTGGTTGGCATATGCTGTGTCATGATAGCCCTTAGGACTGATGCTAGGACTACTGATTACAAGCTGTTGATCATGCATACCCTTGAGATAACAGAGGACTTGGAATCCTGCTTTTAGGTGAGTTGAATGTGGATCTTCCATGAATTGTGTGATAATGCTGATACTGGATAGCTGATTTCAGAGTGGAATCCAACTGCAACATACATGAGAGACTCTAGCAGCTCACAATAGAGTGCTTTTTCATGTGGCATAACAGATTCTGTGGATATGAAGGATGAATCCAGGTTTAGATCAAGATTTGCTTCTATTGGTGTTGCAAATAGTGCTATGTTCTGACATCCAAATCATTTTGCAATCTGGTCAATGTAGGCTGGCTATCCAATGCTGATGGTGTGCCTTTCCCAGTCCCAAGTGATATGCATCCCCAAGAGCCAATGTATGAGTCCAAGATCAACTAGCTTAAAATGTGAGCCTATTTCTCATTTGAATCAATCTGATTCATTTTGGGAGTCTGTGATAATAGTGAAATCATCTGTGGCAACTGTGAAAATGGTATATTTAGTCTCTGATTTGATCCAGTAGAAGATAGCCTCATCTGCATTGCTGATGATGAATCCTAGAGAGATCATCATTGCCTTCAGAGTCTGATACTAGCCATGTCCTGCTTGTTTTGTGCCATACAGACATTTGCACAGCTTGGCATAAATGTTCTGACCTTTGAGGTGTTCTGAGATTGTGAAGAATTCTTTATATCTATTTGAAAACTTGATATAGATTTCCTTGGTGATGTCAGCATTGCAGGTATGTATTTTTAATATCAGCTTAGTCTATAATTGCATTTCAAGAGATGGCTATGGAGAGTAGGATGTAGAGAGTGAAAAGACAGACAACTGGAGCATAGCTGTCAAAGTAGTCAATGCCTTGGATCTGAAAGAATCTTTGGGCTACAAAATAGGACTTAGCCTTTTCAGGCTCACCAGTTTCATTTTGTTTGATCTGGTAGACAAACCTTATACTCATGATATTTGCATCTGTGGAAACATCTTCTCTTTTCATCACCTCTCATGCTTTCTTCTTCTTGCACTGCCTTATCTCTGCAAGCATTGACTCATGCCATTCCTCTTCATCAGGACCACTCAGTGCTTCCTTCATAGTTACTGGTTTGACATTTACCATCATAGCATAGTTGACTGGTGAGTAGCTGTTTGGTTTATCATCATCATCTGATTCTGACTCATCTTCAAGTGCTGTTGCTGCAATTCCAGCTGTAGTGGGACATTTGCACAAGTCTGAGGGGTGCAAGTTGACCAGGTTTCAGGGCTGCAGATCACTTAGAGTGGCTGGATTGAGGGATAGAATCAGATTCTATATCTGTGAGTGGAGATTCAGAACACTCTAAATAAGTTTCTGTGAGTGGTTCATCTAGCAGGTTTTCGAAGAGTTTAGAAGTGGTTGATAACTTTAGGACAATAGAGTCAGTATTTTCATCCTTCCCCTTGACTATGAATGGTTTTGGAGTCAGATCATTCTTATTGAAGTATACATCACATTTAATGCTGAATTTTCACTTTTTGGGCTAGTAAACTCTCCAGCCTTTGCCTTCAGTATCAATGCTCATGAAGCAAGTTTTGATAGCATGCTCTCTAAGCTTCTCTGGTGCCTTTACTTAGATCCAGCATTAGCATCCCCAAGAGTGAAGATCTGAGATGTTAGGCTTTCTATCAGTTGCTATCTTGAATGGGGTTTTCTCTGATGGTATTGCTTTTGTTGAAGTGCAGTTGTAGATCCATTCAGCATGCCAGTGAGCTTCAGCCCAGAGGTATTTTGGTAACCCTGAACTGATTAAGAAAGCTTTAGTCATATTCATCAGATAGCTATTTGAACATTCAGCAATCCCATTTGACTGTGAAAAATCATGTACATTAAGATGTTGAACAGTCTCCTTTGATTTGAGATGCTGACCAAACTCTTCACTAGTGAATTCTCCCTCTTGATCTATACCAAGGATCTTGATGACCTCTATGTCTCACTGAATCTTGATTCATATCTTATAATGTTTATATGATCCAAAGGTATCTGATTTCTTTGATAAGTATTTGAATTTTGATTCATAGATATATAGGTCATAGAATATGCAGACATAGTGGGCTCTCCCTAGTGATACTATAGACATTGAGTCTATCAGATCTCCAACAATCTTGTCACTGCTATTGTTGACATATTCATATTGGCCTTGTTTTGGAAATAGCTTGTGCTTTGCTTTGGCCTTTATACAGGTCTTGCAAAGTTCTGGTTTGGAGTTAAGGTCAAGCTTGATTCCTTTGATATGGCTATTGATATACATGCAGCAAAGAGTGATGTGACTTTAGTGAGCACAAATATTATATAGCTTGATGATATTCACCTTGAGCTTACCTGCCACTATAGTGATATCTGATTTGGCTGCTATAGTTTGCTGTGCATATGGAGTTGAGATTATATATAAGCCATCAGCTTCAGGGATTTTTGCAATGATCTTAGCATCTGGCTGTAGTGTGCAGATGTACATGGTGTGGTCAGAGAGTTCAATATGAATGGAAAATCCAGCATGACTGACTTGTGAGAGTGATATAAGGGTGTAGGCTATTTTCAGTGCATGATATGCATTTTGAAAACTCACAATAGTGGGTTTCTGTCTCTTTTTCATGGGAAGCAGTAGTTGAAGATCCTCTTTTCCTATCACATAGAAGACTTAGCCATTTACAGCTTTGATGGGCTTTAGTTCGATTTTAGTATAGTTTTTGAACCTCTGATATTCAGATGAGTATGTTTCAATACTCCACAATCTGCTAATGCTATAACATTCTCCTCTTTTGCTGCATAAGCATCACCTTCAGCTCTATAGTCAGATGTGCATATTAATGCCACATTCTTGTGATCATTGTCATCAGCTATGATAACAATAACATGTTCATTATCACTTTCATCAATAGCTGCAGATGCTGACTCTTTTATCTTTTCCTTCTCCTTAATCTTATTCTTTTTGGAAGCTAGGACTTGTTCTGTCTTTTTACTGCCTTTGCACCAACAATCTGTAATAAGATGGCCAGTTTTACCACATGCTGGGTTTGTGCATTTGAGATGAGATCGATTAGGTCTTTTCTTTGACTTCCCTCCAAAGTTCTGGCCCTTTCCTTTGCTCTATCATTGAGCAGATATTGCTATGTTTTCAGCAGTGGCCTTTGATGCAATCTCCTCATCCTATTCTTCATGCAAGGCTGCAACTAGGATGTCTGATATTAGGGTCTTTCCAGTAAACTTGCTGGCAGTGGAGAGAGTGTGACAGATATGATCATAGGAAGATGGAAGTGATTTTTAGATCATCAAAGTGTACTGATTGTCTTCAATCTTCAGATCCATCTCTTCAATTCATTCACAGAGGATTTTTATTTTGGAAAAATGTTCATGCATATTGCCTTCATCAGGGCATGCCATGTTTCCAAGCTGAGTAAGGAGATGCTTTCACATGAGATTGCTCTTGCCAGTCATGACAGCAATGAGCTTCCTCCAGATGAGGGCAGCTGTTGCCTTGTCTTTGATTTTATTGAAGATAGAGTCAGAAATAGCTTTGTAAATGATATTATGCATCTTTGCCTCTTTCTGCTCATATTCCTTCAGCTTATCCTCCAGCTTGTTTAGATTGTCATCTGAGAGTGAATGTGAAAATGCAGTATCAGAGGACCAATAGAAGTTTCCCTTATGCTTGACAGGGTGCAGGAGTATGCGAGCTGTTCCTTGGAGATGCTGGCCAAGGCTCTTGTTTAGGAACTTGATGATGAGCTTCTCTAAAAATGCTATCCAGTTTGATCCATCATCTGCAAGCTTTGTTGTGCTTTATTTCAGTTGTCATGGACCTGCTGATAGCAGGGCTCATAACCTGTTGGAGTTAATGAGATAAGAGCACAGATGTGGTAAACAAGAAATAAAGTTTTTGAAAGAGAACAGATGCTAAGATAAAATATTGTAATGTTAATCTCAGTATTATGGTTGAAAGCTGAGATGTGCAGAATGGTATGACATGCTGAAAAAGAAAGAAATATCAAATAGATAAGTGAATGTGTGTATATTGTACTATTTCTATGTCTAACATTTAGGTGATGGTGGTTTCTGCTGATTAGAGAATTCAGCTTGTTGGAATAGTTTGAACAAGACTTCATTAAAGACTGAATGGATTTTCCAAGTCTTCAGAATAGATAATTTATATACTCTATCATCTACTTTTTTTGTGATTTTAAAAGGCCTTTCATATTTGTTGTCCAACTTTTTTATGGTCCTGTTTATCTTCAGGTTTTTCATGTCTAGCATGATCTGATCTCCTGGTTGATACTCTTTTCCTGGTGCCCTTTTCTTGTCATATTGTTTCTTTATCAAGTCTGCTGCTTTTAGAAACACTTATTCTGTCTCATCATGAATCTTCTTCATTTCAGCAGTAAAATCATTTGCTCAGGGCACTTGACTATCCCTTCATAAGAGATTAATTCCAGTGTTAGAGTGTATACCAGTGTTCACAAAGAATAGGCTAAAGCCTGTGATAGAGTTTTCTTGATTGTTGTGAGTGAATCCTGCTAAAGAGAGCCATTCTGTCCAGTCATCCTGCCAGTGATTGATGAATATTCATAAATATTTTTCAATCTCTTGATTGACTCTCTCTGTTTGTTCATCCATTTGGGAATAATATGTTGTTGATAAATCTCTGGTGGTCCTGAGTAGCTTGTATAGCTCTTTTATGAACTGTGAGATGAATTGTGGGCCTTGATCTGAGATGATTTTGTCCGGAAGACCATGGTGGGCATATATATGATCTTGAAAAAGTCATGCCCACCCTTCTGCATTCAAAATTGTGTTAGTGGCAATAGAAATAATTTCTTTAGAAAATTGATCCACAATGGCTAGAATGGCATCATGTCCTTTGGACTCAGAGAGAGGGCCTATCATATCTACTGAAATCATCTTTCATTTGTCTAAAGAAATCTCATTAGGGTGTGTTGGGATTTTGCTGGAAAGTTCTAGAAAGGGCAATCCAGCATCATGCTGAAAGTTGATGAGTAAGCTTGAGAGAAAGAGAAAGTTGTAGTAAATTCTAGATATAAGTCTGGAGAGTATAAATACAAGCTTTATAGGAGCTGTAGAATAAGAAGTTCATACCTTCTGGCCTTACCAGCCTGGAGTCTACCCTGCATATCACCAAGGATTTCCAACAGGGTGTAATAGTATCTATTTCTGAGTGTTGGCTTTAGTTTTGGGTATGTTTTGCACCCTTTGATATAGGCTTCTATCAATTTTTAAAAGTTAGGCCACTAATAGTTTTGAGTGTTTTTGTGATCCCTGAGTGTTCTGCCATTAGGTGGTCATAGCAGATGGCTATGATTTTCCCTCTAGCTTCTTATTAGCTGAGATGTACAATCAGTTATGGAAATAGGGTATTCCCTCCTCAAGAGTCCACTCTTTCTCTTTATTATCAATGGCCAACTGTACTGAGTCCTCTATGAATTTCTTTTCCCTTTATATCTTTTTCAAGATTTCAGAGACAGTTGGAAAGATCATGGCATTCATATAGAACATTTCTGACTTGAGTACTATCATTTCTTCATTATTCTTTTTCTCTTGGTCATAGTCTGCCTTTTGGCTGAGTAGGTCTGTCTTTTTGTTGGCAGCATCCAGTTTATGATGGAGGCTAAAGTGGTATTTAGCCAATTCTGTTACCTATTGTGCTTGTCATCAATTCAGTTTTTGTGATTTTTTGAAATATTGGAGGTTTTGATGATCAGTCTATATTTCAAAATCATACTTGGCTTCTATCAAATAATGGTGCCATTCATCTAAGGCTATCATCATTGTGAGCAACTCCTTGTTATAGATTTCATAATTTCATTCTATGATAGAGAGTGTTTTTGACAGGTATGCAATTGGTTTTCACTGTCTCTTCTGTTTCTGGCAGAGAATAGCTCCTAAGGCCCCTTCAGATCCATCTGCTTCAACCTTACACTTTCCATCATCAATGAAAATGGCCAGAATGAGATCTGAACAGATCCAGTGCTTGATTTTTTGAAATGCCTGTTTCTGGACTTCTTCTCACTTCCACTCTGTCTTTTCAGTAAGCTTAGTTAGTGGCAAGGCCACTCAGCTATATCCTTTTATGAATCATCAATAGAAATTAGCAAATTCTAAGAAGGATTGCAATTCTTTCTTTTTGGCTGGTATGGGCCACTCTTATACTTCTGCTGTCTTTATAAGATCTAATCATAGCCTTTCTTCAGTGATAATGAGTCCTAGATATTCTGTTTTCAGAATTTCAAATTTGTATTTTTCTGGTTTTAGATATAATTCGTTTTCTTGAAGAATTTGTAGCACCTGCTATACTATAGCTTGGTGCTCTTCAAGAGTCTTAGAGAAAATCATTATATTATCCAAATAAATGGTGATCTTTCCTTGTATAATAAAGTCTTGGAAAACATCATTCATCATAGTCTGAAAGATTGCTGGAGAATTGGTGAGTCCAAAAAATATCACCAGTGACTCAAACAGTTCTCAGTTGGTTCAAAATGCAGCTTTCCATTTGTCTCCTTCTTTGATTCAGATATTATTATATTCCCATCAGACATTCAGTTTGATGATGTACCTGGATTCTGATAGTTTGTCTATAAACTTAAAAATTAATAAAAGTGGGTACTGATTTTTAATGGTAAGATCATTAATTTTTCAGTAATCCTGAATTGGTTGCAACTTCCTGTCCTTCTTTTTTATGAAAAAGAAGAGAGAGACTATGGGAGACTTGAATACTTGAATCTTTCTACTAGTTAGATTTTCATCCAGGAATTTGTCTAACTCTTTCTGTTCAGCTCTTCCTAGTTGGTATACCTTGCAGTCCAGACTGGTGTTTGCTCCTGATATCAGTTTAATAGCATAATCCCATGATTTTCTTGGTGGTAATTCATTAAAGTTTTTCTTGCTGAATACATTGATAAAGTCTCTGTACTGTCTGGGAACCATCTCTTCAAAGAACTTCTTGGGCTTCTCTGCATATGTTTTGGTGGCTAACTCATTCAAAGTGGTGCCAGCTGCCTAGATCTCTATGGCTAGTTGAGGGTCTACTATTAAAAGTCAATCTCTCTCTTCTATTTTCTGCTATATTGTTTCTTCTGGTTTGTCTTGATCTGGATAGACTCTCTGTTCTCTGATACAGATGCATTCATTGAAAATGACTTCTTCTTCCTTCCAATCTATCCATGGATTATGCTTTTAAAGCTAGTCATGTTCCAGGAACACTTCTGATTGTAAAAATGGATTACAGCAAAGTCTATTCACTTGATATGCTTATTTCCTGTAGTCATTCATAGTTCACAGTACTCTGATATGGACTCTCCATCATTAAGAGTTCCATCCACATTATATACTGGAATAGACCTGGGAATTTTTCAGATATTGAACTCATTCTATCAGATAAAGTCTTCATCTATGGAACTCCTCATGCACCCACTGTTTAATAAGTCCTCAATGTTCACCACTTGATGAGTGTCTAGTGTCTCTAGTTGAATATAGAGAATAGTTTCATCTCCACCTTTTTCTTCTCATACATACTGTTTCTCTTGTCACACTTTTTTTAGTGCTTGTAGCACTTCATTTTCTCCTATGCTTTAGAGTATATTGATCAGGTTCTGATCAGCTTTCATTTGCCATTTTGAGTGTATCCACCTTTTTAGCAAGGCCAAGGCTATTGGATTCAGAGATTTTTTTATAGCTTATAACACTCAGACAGCCATGTCTGGCTTCCTCTATCTAGTGGTTTTAGTTTCTTTTAGTATAGAATGCTCCTCCTTTGGGTAATTCACTATCTGCTTGAGCTGGGACTTCCCTACAGGAGCTTTGCACCATGTGGATTGTTCTATTCTTGGTTCTGGAGATAATACTTATAGTATAGGCTTTATTTCTTTCTATTGTTTTTCTTCAGCTTTAGGTGAAATAATAAATTATATCTTATGGGGCATTGCTCATCCTGTTCAGCTTTCTGAAGCATTTGAGTTTTCTTGTGTACAGTTTTCTTTTTTGAGCAGTGAATAGTTATTGCTGGTATCTATAGGAATGGTTTTAATAGATACAGTATTCAGTTTAGAATGCACTAATTTAGTATCATCTGCTTTGGTCAAAAAAGTGTCTGAAACCTGTCCATGTACAGTTGACTATCTCACAATGCATGATGTCAAAATGCATAATTCTGACAATGCATATGGATTGGGCTGGAACGCAGTTGGGGAGCAGGGAAAT
>NW_025064922.1:39492-40255 GCF_019112545.1 Guyanagaster necrorhizus
CCGACCTGATGTGGAGCATGCTGTTGCATCCTGGTATCAGAACATGCAGCTCCGAGATGAGACTGTAACTGGTGCAATGCTGATAGAGAAGCGAAATCGGATTGAAAATCTGATGAATATTCCAGAGGATCAGTGTTTGAAAGGAGAGGGATGGTTGAGGTCATTCTGCAAGGCATGGAAGATTCAGGAGGTTCAGCAGCATAGAGAAGCAGGCTCAGTGGATATGATGGCAGTGGAAAAAGAACGTGTGCGTCTTCACAGCATTATGGTGAAATATGCGATGCGGGACAGATGGAATATTGATGAATCTGGTCTTGTCATCTTTGCCATCCCAGATCGTACCTTGGCATCTGGTCCTATGAGTGGACGAAAACAGGACAAGTTCCACATCACCATGTGTTTTGCTGTGAATGCAGATGGGAGTGAGTGAATGCCAGTTGTTTTCATTGGCAAGTCAAAGCAACCACAGTGTTTCAAGAAAAAGAGTCCAATGGCAATGGGATTCTATTATCAGAATAACAAGAAGGCCTGGATGACGAGCGAAATATTTACGGAGTGGGTGAAGATGTTTGATTTAAAGATGAAGAGGGAGATGCGGCAGGTTCTGCTGACCTTGGACAACTTTCGAGGGCATTCCATCGCTTATACACCCCATAACACAAAGCTGGAGTTCTTCGAGCCCAATATGACTCCATATGTTCAGCCGCTAGATGCTGGTATTATCCGCTGCTTCAAGGCACATTATCGGAATGCCATGTGTATC